>NC_051217.1:21042500-21072500 GCF_015220715.1 Pygocentrus nattereri | reverse complement strand
GTTCATGATGTAATTGATGATATTAACAAGTCTCTGTGGTGGCTGTGAAGATGTCAAGGAAAAATATGGACCCAAGAAATTCTTGTTACTTTTTATTGTTTTGATGTTTATTTGAATTTGACTTTATTCTAATGTATATTGTGATAAACTCACTGCTGAGGTCAATTGTTTAAAAATTTGCTTAGATGCCTAAAACTTTCGCACAGTACTGTACTGGAGGAACATCGAACTTAAAATATAAAATGTGCCATAACTTTTGCACAGGCCACATTTTATATATTATTCTTCCCCAAATACATTTAATTCAGCAAATGAGCAGCAGTTGTATATTAAAAGTGTGCTCTCTGTAGAGGTTGTGTTCACTGAAAATCAACACCACATCATTGGACCACACAAAGTGGGAAAACAAAGGTTTGCATATGACTGATTGGTAAGATGTTCACAGCACACAGTTAAAACATTGTGAGCACTTAGAGAGCTCTTTTGCATATTGCAGCCTTCTGTTATTTTGCATTTCAAATTCTGTTATATTATGAAGGTCAGTGCTATAAGAACAAGTAACAAACAATATGCTGTGCCGCTATTTATCAATCTATCTGTCTTTCTGTCTATGTGTCTAATACGGATGTATAATGACTCACCAGTCCAGCTGTTCTGGCTTCACACTGACCACACACTTTGCCCTTGAGTCTGGGCTTCCTGCTGTGCCCTGGGTCTCTGGGTGGGGGCCCTGGCACTTTTTCAGGTGGTCTTTGAGCTTCTGCATGTCAATAAACACACACATTCATGCACATACAAAGACGTGCATAAAATTCAAAGCGAAAGTTCAAAAAAATCTAAACACCCCTTAAATGTTGTTGATCAGCCAAAACATATTTGGTGTCTGAAGTTTACTTCTTTAGATTTACACTGGAGCTACAAGGCTAAAGAAGCTAACAAGTAATGGAAGTCTATACCCCATCAATTCGCATGGTGCTAACAGCATGCATAAATCAACACTTACTGTCTTCAAGCCGTGTGGAGTTGCTCAGTGTCTCTAATAGACTTGATTATGTAGTTTCTGGCACTGTATGACTCACTGTTATCTATAAAGAAGGACTGAAGTATGATGCATCACTATAAAGTATGCATGTAAATGTACGTAAATGTAAATGTAAATAAAGCATGGCATTAAGAATAGTAATAGTATGAGTATATTAATATTAGTAATCTTAAAATTGAATTTTGTACTTGCACTTTGTGGCCAAAAGTATGTGGACACTCCTAATTATCTAAGTGTTTCACCCATACCCATTGCTAACAGATGTATAAAATCAAGCACACGTGTCATACACAATGACATTAAACATGGCACGTAAACATATAACGCTATCCTTGTGTAAAGTCAATTTATGCCCTCCTCGAACAACTGTGTTATTATTGTGAGATGGAGCAACTACAACTCAGCTATTAAGTGGCCTTGCAAACTCACAGAGCGGAGCTGGCAAGTGCTGAATCACGTGGCAAGCAAAAATTCTCAAGCTGCTTCTGGAAGCAACACCAGACTTGTACATAAGGAGCTTTATGAAATGGGATTGCACGGCTGAGCAGCTGCACACGAGTCTAAGATCACTATGCACAATGCCAAGCGTTGGCTGAAGTGGTGTAAAACACTGCCACTGGACTCTAGAGCAGTGGAAACGTGTCTTCTGAGTGATGAATCATAATTCACTATCTGACAGTCTGATGGATGAATCTGGGTTTGGTGAATGCCAAGAGAACGTTACCTACTGGAATGCATAGTGCGAACAGTAAAGTTTGGTGGAGGAGGGATAATGAGCTGGGCCTGTTTTTCAGGGTTTGGGTCTTAGTTCCAGTGAAGGGAGATGTTAATGCTTCAGCTCACAAACACATTTAACACCATTATCTGCTTCCAGCTTTATGGCAGCAGTTTAGGGAAGAGCCTTTCCTGCTCCAGCATGACTGAGCCCCTGTGTATAAATCAGCTCCATAAAGACATTGGAGTGACCAGTTTGGTATTGAGGAACTCCACTGGCCTACACAGAACCCTGGCCTCAACATCACTGAATACCTTTGTGATGAACTGTAATGTCAATTGTGAGCCCAGCTCGTCTCGTCCAAAATCAGTGTCTGACCTCACAAATGCTTTTTTGACTGAATGGACACAAACTCCCACAAACTCCCACAGACACTCTCCAAACTCTTGTAGAAAGCTTCCTAGAAGAGTGGAGGCTGTTATAGCAGCGAAGGGTGGTAACTCCATATAAATGCCCATGGTTTTGGAAAATAATGTCCAAATAGATAGGTACTATGGTCCTATGTCCACATACTTTGGTCAAAAATCTGCTTTTGTCCATTTTTATAGATAAGAGGGTGTCGGGCACAAACTTACATGGGGTAAAACAAAGCTTGGTCTTTATATGCCCCTTGTTTCTACGCTCAGTGTCCATTTTATCAGCTCCACTTACTATGTAGGTGCACTTTGTAGTTCTACAGTTACAGACTGTAGTCCATCTGTTTCTCTGATACTTTTTTAGCCCCCTTTTACCCTGTTCTTCAGTGGTCAGGACCCCCATGAACCCTCACAGAGCAGGTACTATTTGGGTGGTGGGTCATTCTCAGCACTGCAGTAACACTGACGTGGTGGTGGTGTGTTAATGTGTGTTGTGCTGGTCTGAGTGGATCAGACACAGCAGCACTGCTGGAGTTTTTAAATGCCTCAGTCTCACTGCTGGACTGAGAATAGTCCAAAAATATCCAGCCAACAGTGTCCAGTGGGCAGCATTCTGTGATCACTGGTGAAGGACTAGAGGATGATCAACACAAACTGCACACCAGCAGATGAGCTATCGTCTCTAACTTTACATCTACAAGGTGGACTGACAAGGTAGGAGGTTCTAACAGAGTGGACAGTGAGTGGACACTGTTTAAAAACTCCAGCAGCAGTCTGATCCACTCAGACCAGCACAACACACACTAACACACCACCACCACGTCAGTGTTACTGTAGTGCTGAGAATTACCCACCACCCAAATAGTACCTGCTCTGTGAGGGTCTATGGGGGTCCTGACCACTGAAGAGCAGGGTAAAAGGGGGCTATCAAAGTATCAGAGAAACAGATGGACTACAGTCTGTAACTGTAGAACTACAAAGTGCAGCTATACAGTAAGTGGAGCTGATAAAGTGGACAATGATTGTAGAAATAAGGAGGTGCTCATAATGTTATGCTTGATTGGTGTATTTCGACGTATATTTTTATGTATTTATCAGGTTCAAATTACAAATAACTATATAGATTTAACTGTGTCATCCAGCACCTGCTGGAAACAAGCGTAGGTTTTAGTTGTAGCAGAGATTTGCATCTGTAAAAATATTAATTTTCTTAAATACTTTCAAAATTAAATGATGTGGTTCCTTTAAGATGAAGCACAAGCTCATAAGGTATTAATAAATATAACAGGCCCTGATAAGTGTACTTAATTATCCACAGCAATGATAATTAACCATGAAAGCATCATAAGAAAAACAGATTTCTCACTAAAAAACAGACATTTCACTAAGAAACACTTGACTTTAATATCCAGTCCAAGAGTTGTTTAATGAGGGTTCTGTTTAGGAGAGAACCTGCTCATTTGAGAAGCAGCACGCACACAATCACATCTCTGACTCAGACACCCACCTGGCAGAGACTCATCCTTCAGCACTCTTATCTTCATCTTGCCAGCAGAAAGCTGTCCAAAAGACACACACAGAGTTTCAGCTGTTATCAGCGCTGCTGGCAGAGTGTTTTATAGCGCTTTGATTAAAATAGGCCTGTCCGCTGTCATATATTCCAATAGGTGAGCAAACAGTGGTCAGTACAGTGGCCAGTGCTTACACAAGTCCCTTCAGTCTGACTGAGGGGGATGATAGCTGTGTATCTATATGTGAGAAGTTAATCCACTTAGAGACAGAGAGAGAAAGAGAGAGTGATACTCAGATGAAGCCTCACTTTGACTCCTTTCTCCTTACTCCGTGTCCCGCTGTTGGCCTGGGCAGACTTCCAGCGGAAAGCACCAGACTTCCTGTGAGAAGCACATCAAAACATAACAACATCTTTCAGTTCACAAATGCTGCACTGTTCAGCTCTCAGGGAACACTTTTAAAGGGCCAATATCATGGAAAAATCCCATTTTCCTCTCTTTTTAAAATAAGAGTTTGATGTAGTTTGTTGTTTAACGTTGCTAAACTTTTAAAAGTTAATTTCCTAATTCACTCACCAGTCCATACTACAGATGTCCGGAGAGGCCGTGAGCTGTTGTTATAATTTTCTGGATTATTTACTTGAGATAATGAGTTAATTTTTTTGTGATTTCATGATAACAACACTGTTATCTCGAGATCACAAGACAATGAACTCATTATCTGAAAAAAACAAATTTGTTATCTTGAGAACACAAGACAATGAACTCGTTATCTGAAGATAACAACTTTGTTATCTAGAGTTCACAAGATAACTAACTTATCTCAAGATAATAACTGTTTTTATTGAGATCACAAGATAATTAACTCACAATCTAAAGAAAGCTTTGTTATCTTGAGATCACAACATAATTAACTCTATCTCAAGATAACAATGTTGTTATTGTGAGATAACAAGATGAGAAAATTGTTATCTCAAGAAAACAATCCAGATAATTATAACTATCTCATGACCTCTCTGGACCTATGGAGCCTCAATGATGACATCCGTTCCCACACCTTACTAAGCTGTGGCCACGCATTAGGATCTCGGTCCCACACCTTACTAAGTCATGGCCACACATTGTTTTTATTTATACAGGATGTCATCAGCTAGGCTCCGTAGTCCAGAGAGGCAATGAGCTGTTGTTATAATTTTCTGGATTATTATTACGTAATCTTTTCAGACATTTCTCCTAAAAATTATAATTTGTGTTGGAAATTAAATACATCAGGATATTAAATAAATCAAAGGTGGTCTTTAAAAAGTGTGTTTAATTGTAAGGGGGTTGTTTAATACAGAGGGGCTGGAGAATGGTCCAAACCCTCTGAATGGTAACATGGACCAAATAAAAAAAACAAGAAAACTCTAGTGTATAGGCCACTTAAGCAAACTGTAGTGTCCCGAACCACATGCAGCAAAAGGTGGAGGTAGATTTCATCAGCTAATCAAACCAAGACTAAAACAGATGGTCTAATTAAAAACCCAAACAAGAGAGTAAATAATCTGATCATTTAGCATGTATGACGCACGTACATTATGGGTACGCATTTCCTGTTCATTAATCAAACAATACAGATCAAAGCATAAGCATTACGGTACATTACTGTAAATCAACTATAAGACCAGTGCTATACAAATCAACAGCCTGTTCAACCTATGAGCCAAATAACATGCATTAAAGTTATGGGCAAAAAAATACCATGCCAGAGAGAGATAGAAAGATAGAGCGATAGAGAGTGAGAGTGAGAACGAGAGTAGGAAAGACTGAGAGAGAGAGAGAGAGAGAGAGAGAGAGAGAGAGAGAGAGAGAGAGAGAGAGAGATGTAGGATAAAGAAACAGGTAGAGAGAGAGACAAAGAGAGTGATAGTGAAATTGTGGCAAAGAGAGAGACAGAAAAATAGAGCGATAGAGAGGGAGAGTGAGAGAGTAAGAGCGAGAAAACGTAAGCGAGAGACAGAGTAAAAGAAAAAGAGAGAGAGTGAGAAAGACACTCAAAGTGCAGCACAGGATGGGGGCAGAGAGAGGGACAGAGACAGACTGAGAAACTGAGAGAGAGAGAGAGACAGAGAGAGAGAGAGACTGAGAAATAGACAGACAGAGAGAGAGTGAGAGACTGAGTGAGAGAGACAGTGAGAGACTGAGTAAGACAGAGAGAGAGAAAAAGACTGAGAAAGAGACATAGAGAGAGAGAGTGAGACTGAGTGAAAGAGAGGGAGAGAGAGACTGAGAGAGACAGAGAGAGAGACAGAGAGAGTGAGAGTGAGAGACAGAGAGAGTGACACAGAGAGGTAGAGAGAGAGTGAGAGAATGAGGGAGAGGGAGTGAGAGAGTGACAGAGAGAGAGATAGAGAGAGTGAGAGAGACAGAGAGAGAGAGTGAGTGAGAGTGAGGGACTGAAAGAGAGTGAGAGACAGAGAGAGAGAGAGAGAGAGAGAGAGAGAGAGAGTGACAGAGAGAGATAGAGAGTGAGAGGCTGAGGGAGAGAGAGAGAGAGAGAGAGAGAGAGAGTGAGAGAGAGAGAGGAAGAGTGAGTGAGTGAGAGTGATAGCTCCTCTTCTGTGTTCTGTCCGCTCTTGTTAGATGCTGTTTATCTGCTGGCCTTCATCTCTCACAGTGAGGCTCATTGGGGGGATTAGAGCATGCCAGGCTGCTAACAGCACCTGCGGGAGGTGTGTGTGTGTGTGTGTGTGTGTGTGTGTGTGTGTGTGTGTGTGTGTGTGTGAGTAACATGGCAGTGTGCTAACATCAGCCAGATTAACACACACACAGCCTAGCTGTCTCTCTCTCAGTCTCAAACTGCCTCGCTTCGTTCCTCCCTTCAGATCAGCTGAAGCAGCTGGTGAACGGTGAGGTGTTACAATGACAGTTCTAGGAAAAATCAAACGTGCACCGTTTCCCCTCTTATCCCAAATACAGTCGATCAGCCAAGACATGTTCAGTGTCTGAAGTTTCCTTCTTTAGTGTTACACTGCAGCTCATGTAGCTAACCAGTTTGCATCATCCACACCTCATGCCTACAGGACAAAATTACAGACAGATTTCAGGCTCTGAGATGACCACTACTACGGTTTTTAACATTAATCAATTTTCACTCACCTTTTCAGTCTCATAGTGACCATAAGAACAGATCTCTTAAGCCCTGCCATCATGTAGTCGCTATTATCACGACAAATGGCACAATGCCACTATTTCTCACATAGTTAGCATTATTTTAATTGGTAGGCTACACCATAGATACACATACACTGATGCCACAATGTCTGTTGTCAACCACAGCAATCTGTCTGTCATGTTGAGGTCAAGATGTGCTTGTAAACAAATATACACTATATGGACAAAAGTATTGGGTCACATTTCCTCATGTCCTTCAGCCACACCCATTACACCCTAACAGGTGGCTAAAATTAAGCACATCTGAACAGACAAACACTGGCAGTAGAATGAGTAATACTGATGAGGTCAGTGACTTTAAACGGCACTGTCATAGGATGCCACCTCTCCTCAAGTAAGATTGTGAAATTTCTGTCCTGCTAGATCTGCCCCAGACAACTGTAAGTGCTATTATGGTGAAATGGAAGCATCTAGGAGCAACAACAGCTTAGCCACGAAGTCGTAGACCAGAGTGGGGCTGCCGAGTGCTGAAGAGCACACCGTCTATCCTCTCATGAAATTTTCAATAAAGAGTTCCAAACTGCCTCTGGAAGCTACATCAGCAAAAGAACTGCATGTTAGGAGCTTCTCAAAATAGGTTTCCATGACCGTGTAGCTGCAAACAAGCATAAGAACAAAATGCATAATGCCTGACTCAGAGTGTGTCATGTTTAGCTTAATCCCCTTTTCCACCTCTAGTGAAAATGATAGTGGCTGTGTTTGTGCTAAGTGCCAGCTAGTTAGCTCTCTGGTGAAGAAGGTGGACCAGCTAGAAGTGTGCATCCGGGGTTTATTAAGGGACAGACAGCAAGATTCACTGCTAGCAGCTCTGGGTGCCTTAGGGAGAGTCAGCACCCCATCGACTCCGGGGTTAGAGCCCTCACAATGGGGTGAATGGGTGACGTCTTGGCAACATAGCCAGAAAGCTAAGGCTAATGCTAATGCTGAGGACAAAGCTAGCCCACTGGAACACCACGTTCCTCCAATTCGCGTGCCAAACAGGTTTGCCCCACTCAGCAGAGCACCCGCTGAGGAGCCTGTTAAAAGTGCCCTGGTTATAGGAGACTCGATTGTCCGACACATGAAATTAGCTACGCTTTTAGGGGTGCCAGCAGTAACAGTTAGCTGTTTACTGGGAGACACTAGACTGTTAGCTAATAAGAGATATTTGAGGATAGTCATTCATGTAGGGGCCAACGATATTCGTCTGCGGCAGTCTGAGGTAACTAAGGCCAATATTAGACAGGTGATTAAACTGCGAACTGCGACCAGGTCGCTGACAGACAGGCTAAACCAACCGTCTGCGAACCACCTTGAGGCATCACCCAGGTTCAACTTTATTGAGACTGTGTCTTTACCCATAATTAAATCTAAATTTAAGCGTAGAAAATCTCAATCAGCCTGTTTCAACAACCTAATCAATATTAATTCATATTCAGATGATAGCACCAACACCTCAGATCTAAAGTTTGAGTTACTCAATATAAGATCACTAAACTCAAAAGCAGTCATCGTAAATAAAATTATAAGTGATCATAAATTCGATGTTTTCTGTCTCACTGAAACATGGGTTAGACCGGATGAATATTCAGCACTAAATGAAGCCACTCCTGTAGGCTATAATTATGTACACAGCCCAAGAATCTACCAACATACCCTAAATATCAGTCAGAAACAATGTGACACCTTCACTTCTTTTGAGGTTCTTTCCATGCACATTACAAATCTGGTCACAAAAACAGAATGGATTTTCATTATTTAACATTTACAGACCACCAGGGCCCTATTCTGTATTTTTAAAAGAATTTAGTGATGTCGTTGCAAACCTAGTTATTACTACTACTACTATTACTACAACTATTAGTATTAGTAGTATAATAACTTTGTAGGTAGCTTGACCAGAGGAGGATAGGTCCCCCCTTGTGAGCCTTGGTTCCTCTCAAGGTATTTTCCTCGGCTCTGAGGAAGTTTTTCCTTGCCACTCTTGCCCTTAGCGTGCTTACCTGGGGGGTTTTACATTCATGTTAAAACTTTGTCTTTACTGGAATTCTGTGAAGCTGCTTTGTGACAACAACAGTTGTAAAAAGCGCTATACAAATGAATTTGACTTGACATGGGGTTGTTTTTCAGGGGTTGGTCTTAATGTTTAAGCTGACCAAGACATTCTGGACAAATTTGTGGGCACAGTTTGGAGAAAGAACCTTTTCTGTTCCAGCGTGACTGAGCCCCAGTGCACAGAGCAAGGCATAAAGGCATGGCCGGGCGAGTATGGTGTGGAAGAACTTGACTGGCCTTCACAGAGCCCTGACCTCAACCGCATCCAAAACCTTTAGTATGAGCTAGAATGGAGATTGTGAGCCAGACCCTCTCATCCAACATCAGTGTCTGACCTCACAAATGCTCTTCTGGATGAATGGAGACAAATTCCCACAGACACTCTGCAACATCTTGTAAGAAGCTTCTCAGAAGAGTGGAAGCTGTTACACCTGCAAAGGTGGACTAATTCCATATTAATAACTATGGATTTAAAATGGGACGTCATAATAGCTCCTGTAGGTGTCCCAATACTTTTGTCCATATAGTGTAACTGACTGCAACTTTCTTACTACTCTGCCAATTTTCACCAAATTTTGTTGTTATATTCATTAGACATTTATGTATGCTGTTGATTATGCTGCTGATTTACAGGACAAACGCCTCAATTTCCAACAATTATACACAAACTGTCAAATTTGAAATAAGAAAGCCATAAGAAGTGGTTATATTTACATTTATGTGATTCTAACAGGCAGTGATGGGATCTCAAAAAGCAAAGAGGAAACAGCAGATCAAACACGACAATCAACATGTTCGAGATCTAGATTTTAAAAATCTAGCATGTTCATAAACATTAATGTCAGGCTGTCACATATCAGATGTAATACGAGTGGCTGCATCCAGTGGTAGAGCTCAGTCTGAGTGCAAAGCTGATTTCTTTGTTTTGTACTATTTGCCCACAGCTGTGCATATATAGAGAGCTAAAATAAATAGCAATAATACATATGAACAAGTTGCATGGGTTGCTCTTGGCTGCTTGTGTCTCCGTTTCATAACAGTGAATGTGCTAGTTAGCTAGCTGTCTGGAGCAGCAGGAAACACATTTAGTCTGCACTGCCACTAAAGCCCACCACTGAGTTTGGCGCGAGCTCTGGTACAAAAATATCTTGCACACATCAGCAAACCCATTAACATATGAATCACTAAAATTCTAATAAATTCTAAAAGCCCCTAAATACAATAAGAGTGTGTTTCCATATGGATTAATGCTGCACATTTACTTAACAATAGCCAACACAAGCCACATTTACATCCATCCATCCATCCATCCATCCATCCATTATCTTCCTCTTCTCTGGGGTTCGGGTCGCGGGGGCAGCGCCCTAAGCAAGGAGATCCAGACCTCCCTTTCCCCAGCCACTTCCACTAGCACCCCTGGGGTGATTCCAAGGCGCTCCCAGGCCAGCTGGGCGATATAGTCATGCCAGTGTAGTCCTGAGTCTTCCCCGGAGTCTCCTCCTGGTTGGACTTGCCTGTGACACCTCCCGAGGGAAGCGTCCAGGAGGCATCCTAACCAGATACCCGAACCACCTCAGCTGGCTCCTCTCAATGTGGAGAAGCAGTGGCTCTACTCCGAGTCCCTCTCGGATGACCAAACTTCTCACCCTATCTCTAAGGGAGAGTCCAGACACCCTGCAGAGGAAACTCATTTCGGCCACTTGTATTCGCGATCTTATTCTTTCAGTCATTACCCAAAGCTCATGACCATAGGTGAGGGTAGGAATGTAGATCGACCGGTAAATCGAGAGCCTTGCCTTATGGCTCAGCTCTTTCTTTACCACAACAGACCGGTAAAAAGCTTGCATCACTGATGACCCAGCACCAATCCGCCTGTCAATCTCCCGCTCCCTTGTACCATCACTCGTGAACAAGACCCCGAGATACTTAAATTCCTCCACTTGAGGCAACAGTTTATCCCAGACTCAGAGAGGGCTCTCCGCACTTTTCCACCTGAGAACCATGGCCTCAGATTTGGAGGTACTGATTCTCATCCTGGCCGCTTCACACTCGGCTGCAGACCGATCCAGCGAAAGCTGAAGTTCACGAATTGATGTCCCCAATAGGATCACATCCTCTGCAAACAGTAGCAATGTGCCCGTGAGGTCACCAAACCAGACACCCTCCATCCCCTGACTGCGCCTAGAAATTCTATCCATAAAAATTATGAAAGGACAGCCCTGACGGAGTCCAACTCTCACTGGGAACAAGTCTGACTTACTGCCGGCCATGCGAACCAAACTCCTGCTTTCTTTGTACAGGGCCTGAATGGCTTGTAGCAAAGAGCCATGTACCCTGTACTCCCGAAGCATCTCCCACAGAATACCCCGGGGAACACAGGGTATGCCTTCTCCAAATCCATAAAGCACATGTGGACAGGTTGGGCATACTCCCATGAACCCTCCAGAATCCTGGAGAGGGTGAAGAGTTGGTCCAGAGTTCCACGACCCGGACGGAACCTGCACTGCCCCTCTTGAAACTGAGGTTCGACTATAAGCCGGACTCTCTTCTCCAGTACCCCTCCAGTCTGCCAATCCAGTGGCACTGCCCCTGATGTCCACACAATGCTGAAAAGGCATGTCAGCCAAGACAGCTGCACAACATCCAGAGCTTTGAGGAACTCTGGACGGATCTCATCCACCCCTGGAGCCTTGCCACCAAGAAGCTTTTTAACTACCTTAGCGACTTCGGCCTCAGTTATGGACACACCTATTTCCGTGTCCCCAGACTCTGCCTTCTCACTGGAGAACATGTCGGTGGGGTCCTCAAAGTATTCCTTCCACCGCCCAATGATGTCTCCAGTCAAAGTCAGCAGCACACCATCTCCACTATATACAGTGCTAGTGGCACACTGCTTTCCCCTTCTGAGTCGCCTGACGGTTTGTCAGAATCTTTTCGGAGTCAACTTAAGGTCACTTTCCAAGGTCTCCCCAAACTCCTCCCACACCCGGGTTTTTGCCTTGGACCCGACTGAAGCCGCAGATCGCTTGGCCTGTCGATACCTGCCAGCTGCATCTGGTGTCCCACAGACCGACCATGCCCAGTAGGACTCCTTCTTCAGCTTGACGGCATCTCTCACCTGGGATGTCCGCCCCAACAGGCACCAACTACCTTGCAACCACAGCTACAGTCAGCCGCTTCAACAACGGAGGAGCGGAACATGGCTCATTCTGAGTCAATGTCCCTCACCTCCCCCGATATCTGGTCCCACATTTACATGTAGCCTGATAATTGGTTAATAATCTGACTAATAGCTCAATCAGAATAGAATACGTCCTTGTAAACACCTCATTCGGAATAATCTAGTCTGATTGAGGCCATTTGGAATACAATTTCTATCCGACTGATTGAGGTGTGTAATCCTGTAAATAATAATATCCGTGTAAATGCCTGTATCTGATTACATTCCTAGTCAGAAAGTTTAAGTCTGTTCTGCATGTGCGTCGCGTCACAGTGAGAGTTGATAATGTTCAACATGGCGTAGCAGAAACTGGTCTGCAGAGAGATGAAGTTTATGCTCTGATCTTTAAAAGACGGCGGTGGGACAGACGTCCAGCTTTTGCGTCTCAGAACACGATGTCTTCTTTAATAAGGACATGTTTAGGACGTTTTCCTGAGTCTGACATAATTTTAAAGCAGTTAAAAACACAAGCTCTGCTCACTGCTGCTCATCTCACTCTGACTGGACTCATGAGATGCTCGCTGTCATAGTAATGTCTACACTAAGCAGTTCTCCATGCATGCACGTCATTTTGGATCTGATTTTCTTGTAGTGAGCATGTAAACAGAGATTTTCATCAGACTGTTAAGTAGAGTGAGAATAGACACCTCAGTTTTAATCTCTAATAGGGGCTCCCAAGTGGTACAACGGTAGCCAGGAGTCCAAGAGAGCAGAATTGGCCTCGCTCTCTCTGGGTTGGTTGGATGGCCCCCCTTCTCCTCCCATCACTCAACGTGATGCTTTTCAGCGCAGGCGTCTGTTAGCTAATGTAGCAGATCTGGCGGTTGGCGCTTTCCTCCGAGCGCATTCGGCTGTCCAGTGACGTTACGTGAGCGGCAGTTTGAAAAGAAGCAGTGGCTGGTTTCACAGGTCTCGGAAGAATCCTGTGCTGTCTTCATCCTCCTAGCATTGGTAGCATCGTGTGATTGGGGGAGTCCTAATTAGCAGGTGGAATTGGAAATGACTAAATTGGGGAGAAAATCGGGTAAAATAGGAATGTATTTGAGGGACTAGAGGATGATCAACACAAACTGTACAGCAGCAGATGGGCTGTCATCTCTGGCTTTACATCTACAACGTGGACTGACAAAGTAGGAGTGTCTAATAGAGTGGACAGTGAGTGGACAGTGTTTAAACTCCAGCAGCACTACTGTGTCTGATCCACTCAGACCAGCACAACACACACTGACATACCACCACCACATGAGTGTTACTGCAGTGCTGAGAATGATCCACCACCCAAATAGCACCTGCTCTGTGAGGGTCCATGGGGGTCCCCACCACAGAAGAACAGGGTAAAAGGGGGCTAACAAAGCTGATAAAATGGGCAATGAGCACAGAAACAAGGATCATAATGTTATGCCTGATTGATGTATGTCTATACATTACTTGTTAGCCTTGCAGCTCTAGTATCACTTTAAGTAAACAAACTCTGACCTGTTGCTCGATGCTAAACAGAAGAGAAAGCCGTCTGCAAGTAATTGACTTGTGATCTCAAGCTTCTCATCGCTGGCCATTATAGACGTCAGGTTGATTACAACCATGAAGACAAAAGACGAGAAGCTCATCTGAAGTTTGGAAACTAAACTAAAAGGATGTGAGTTGAGTGTGAGCACAGTTCAGACACCAGCTGAGCCCGAGGCCAGGGTCTATCAGCTCCTGTCTGACAGCACATTCACTGGTGGCCCTTTAACAGGCAGGCTGACACTGAGATAAACACCAAACAGGTTAAAGCCCACAGGATAAAATCAGCCCTTTGCAGTTCAACCACTGCAACAGGCTCACTACTACTGATTAATGCCTTCTGACAAGAGCTCCACGATATGGACAATCACATTGCCAATACAATGCCACCTATTGCCATTGTTATATGCCATTAAAGAGTAACTCCACCCTAAGACCTTTTTTTCCATTAACAGGTGAAATGCACTGCTCTATAATAATAATTTGCACAAGCCTTGCAAGTAATGTCAACACATCTTTGCAAACTGTAAAAATATAATTTTTATCGTAGTCAGTTCCGCCTCTGCAGGGCACCTCTGGTTCAAGGCACAGATAACGTCTCTTTATCCTAAAGTACAATGAAACGTCACGGTATGCAAATCAGTCAATGTTACCACCCCCTGATGACGCCCTACTCATGCTGCACTCATAAATATTAAAGCACAGGAGCCGAGAGCGAGGAGATAACCAGACTCACGCGCTGAGCTAAATACCCCCAGCACCACCTCTCAAGGTTGCAATATGCCAGCTGTCTGTCCAACTGTAAATAAACCAGTTAATCTAAGCTTAGCCTGTAATAAAGATGTTGGACTGATTAAGTGAGGATTCTTGTGAGTCTCCATAAAGCTGCCAGTCTTGCATCTGATTCATGTTTCCCTTCACAACTCAAAGCCTCAGGCACAACTCATTGAGCAGAAATCAATGGCAAGCAAAAGCGAAACAGTTCAGGAAAGGTTAACGTTAAATGGTCATTGCTAGTGACTGTGTCAAACTTTCTGACTTTTTTCCCAATTTCCGTAGTTCCAGCACTGCTTGCCGTTGATTTCTATTCAGCGAGTGCGGCACCGAGGGTTCGAATTATAAAGTGGAACTTAAACTTGAGAGTAAACTCAACTGGATGTAACACCAGTAAGTGCCATGAACAGCTTGCAGAACGTAAAGATTTAGGGCCACTGCAGCAAACCCTGGCTGACCAGTGATGCAGTCTGCGACCTTGATGTCAAACTGAATGAAACGTAAACAAAGACTTCAAAGAAATTCACATTGTTCATTTGGAATTCAGGGCATCTAAGAAATCAGGACATGGGTTATATCAAATATGAACCTGCGGAAGAGATAATTAGAAGCGAGCTGTCATGGTTTTAGGGAATGTTCTACCGTTCAGCAGAGACAAGATATTGTGTTCTGAATTTGTTTGTTTGCTCGCTAAGTAACTACAACAGCATTCACCAATAAAGGCAGCATGGAGCTTCTTCTATACAGTAATAGGAAACACAATCACTGAAAGCTCCTATTCCACATGCTGATCCATTTTACTATGGCCAACATGAACTTGCATGCTCACCAACTGCTCTGGGAGTAGATTTTAATCAGAGGAGGCAAACATAAACAAGAAGAATGGATGACCAACAATATGTAAGCTAAGGTGGTGAACACTTTGCCTGCATTAGCCTTTGCCTTACACTATCTGAGAATGCTTTCATCAACACATCCATAGAACCTCATCTGTCACAGCACAAAATAACAAATGCAGTGAATTACTGGAGCTAACATTTATAAATTTGGTCTTCTGCAGTATCAACATTGCAAAAGCAAATATTGCGATAACCATGAATAAGTGATGTATTGTGCAGCCCTGGTTGAGATAAGTGCCAAGAGACTTAGGTAAGTGCTTACGCTCACAAACGCCTCCATGAAAGCAAATGTAATTTAGATATAGAGCCACCTACATTGGTTAAAATGACAGATCCTATATGGAGGAGGAATGAGGTGGCCACTGTTGATAGCGCAGACGCTGCAGCGCTGCTGTATTCATCAGATCACTGCAGAAGCGCCAGCATGCCATGCTGATATATGAGGCTTTAATTGACGATGTGTAACCTGCATGAAGAACAACTCCCAGAAACATCTTCATTTCATTATCGTATGTTAGCTTTCCACAACAGTGATGTATGAATTTCAGAGTACATGTGTGCCACAGACACGAGTTGATCCACACCCTCCCTCAGCGTTTCAGCAGCGCTTCATTATGATGGAGTGTGTATGTGTGTTTGTGTGTATGCGGCTGGGAGTGTGATGTATGCACACACTTCTCCGGTCCCTGCCACTGCTGCTGTATGAGTTATGAGCTCATATATTCAGATATAAGCCCCTAAAATGGCCGGTGCCATAATTCCAAACAGCAAAGCTCCACGGGTCAAATATTAATGTTATTAATAAAAATTTGGAGAAAGCTGGATACGCTGAGGAAGAAATCATCAAATTAATGACTCCTGATATATTTGTTTTTTACAAAAAAATTATTTCCTGCCTTACTTTGGCGAAGCGCCACTTAAAGTGATATGTTTGGCCAGAGATCTAATTTACACAGCTTACCCAAAATGCTGCTCGTTCAGTGTCTTAAGTTTACTTCTTTAGCTTTGCACAGAAGCTATGAGGCTAATGTAAGCTTATACAATCATCACATGCTCGCCTCAAACCGTGTGGAGCTGTTAATTAATCTCTAATAGACTTGATAATGTATTTTATGAGACTGTATGGCAGACACAGCAGTGCTCCTGAAGTTTTTAACACTGTGTCCACTCACTGTCCACTCTATTAGACACTCCTATCTTGTCAGTACATCTTATAGATGTAAAGTCAGAGACAATAGCTCATCTGCTGCTGCAGTTTGTGTTGGTCATCCTCTAGTCCTTCATCAGTGGTCACAGGACGCTGCCCACAGGATGCTGTTGGCTGGATATTTTTGGTTGGTGGGCTATTCTCAGCCCAGCAGTGACACTGAATTGTTTAAAACCTCCAGCAGCACTGTGTCAGTTATTGACTAAATGAAAAGTCAGAATAAATTTGCCTGCTAAAGAACCTGAGGAAATATGACTGAGGCAACTTGGGCTTGAAACATGATTACAGAACCCTGAGAACATAGTGCTGTTTCCTGTATATTTCAATGAGGAAATACATTGATCAGGCATAACATTCTGAGCACCTCCTTGTTTCTATGTTCATTGTCCATTTGATCAGCTCCACTTTCTATATAGGTGCACTTTGTAGTTCTACAGTTACAGACTGT
This sequence comes from Pygocentrus nattereri, assembly GCF_015220715.1. NCBI lineage: Eukaryota > Metazoa > Chordata > Actinopteri > Characiformes > Serrasalmidae > Pygocentrus > Pygocentrus nattereri. The sequence goes on along the minus strand of NC_051217.1, from coordinate 21,055,518 downwards.
AGTCCATCTGTTTCTCTGATACTTTGTTAACCCCCTTTTACCCTGTTCATCAGTGGTCAGGACCCCCATGGACCCTCACAGAGCAGGTACTGTTTGGGTGGTGGATCATTCTCAGCACTGCAGTAACACTGACATGGTGGTGGTGTGTAAGTATGTGTTGCGCTGGTATGAGTGGATCTGACACAGCAGTACTGCTGGAGTTTCTAAACACCTCGGTGTCACTGCTGGACTGAGAACAGTCCACCAACCAAAAGTATCCCACCAAAAGTGTCCTGTGACCACTGATGAAGGACTAGAGGATGACCAACACAAACTGTGCAGCAGCAGATGAGCTATCAGCCACATCAGTGTTACTGCAGTGCTGAGAATGAACCACCACCCAAATAGTATCTGCTCTGTGAGGGTCCATGGGGGTCCTGACCACTGAAGAACAGGGTAAAAGGGGGTTAACAAAGTATCAGAGAAACAGATGGACTATAGTCTGTAACTGTAGAACTACAAAGTGCACCTATATAGTAAATGGAGCTGATAAAATGGACACTGAGCGTAGAAACAAAGAGGTGGTCTATTTGGTGTATATAAATGAATACATATGGATGGAGACTAAGGTGACATAAGCTAGTTAGGAAGAATACACCCCACTATTAGCAATTATGAAAGCCTCCAAAAACTGTATCTGCACAAAAAAGCACACTATACTATTTCAAGTCAGCAAAACTAGTTTAGAGCCAATATATCTAGTAAACAAGGCAGATTATGTCAGTTCACACTCTGAGGAACAAAAGTGGAGCTTTGTTTGATACGACACATAATTCTGTGCAAATGTTGACAATTTTATGAATGTGTGTCTTTCATTTCCCCCAGTAATTTAATCTAATTAGCAAGCAAGGTAGCTACATAGCCAAACTGACCAAAAACACTGTTAACTGTGGCTATTATGGCCATTTCAGCTGTCTCTCAAGTAGATGCAAACCACTGGTTCCTGTTTGGGACAATTCATTGTTTTTTAACGTGCAGAGAACAAATGCCCAGCACACCGCTGCAAGGTGGAGCTACAAGGAAGGGGTTTCTGATAAAGTGGCCAGTCAGTATAAAATATGAAGCTACAGCCACAAACAAAACTCAACTGGTCCATTAAGTATTTTTATGTTAAAAAGTCATTCTAATTGTGAATAATTGGATGGAGACTGTAAAACTAAACAAATAAACAGATCCTTTATTCACTCATTTTCCAGTCCTCCATGTTTCACTCACTCTCTCTCCTCTTTCTCATGGCTCATGATCTCTCTGAGCTCCTTAAGTCTGTTCTCCATGTCCTTGTTCTCCTGGTCCAGCTGAACCGTCTCCATTCGCAGCTCCCGCAGGTTCCTGTGACACCACAACAGACCCAATACCTGTTACTTAAACACTCAAGTTTACAAGGTTTACACATGTCAATTTCAACTCTCTTAAAGATAAAGGTGCTGAAAGGTTCCAGAAAGAGCCGCTTCTTGAATTGAATTGAATTGAACTGAATTGAATTGAATTGCATGAACTTTATTTGTCCCAGAGGAGCAATTCCAAACCCAATATGAACATATGACAGAAAAATAATAAAGAAACATCTACAGACAGCTAAAGGCAGACATACAACCCCATCTCCAAAAAAGTTGGGATGCTGTGCACAATGTAAATAAAAATAGAATGCAATGATATGCAAATCATGTGAACCCTTTTTTTAAAGGATAATGCTACAAACACAAAATATCAGATGTTGAAAAATATTCGCCCATTTTGAAATTGATGCTGAAAACACATTCCAAAAAAGTTGGGACGGGGCCTGTTTACCACTGTGCTTCAACACCTCTTCTTTTAACAATACTGTAAGTGTTTGGGAACTGAGGAGACGCCGCTGTAGTTGTGAAAGTGAAGTGTTTTCCCATTCTTATTTGACACAGAATTTCATCTGCTCAACAGTTCTGGATCTCTTGTGTTTTGCCAAATGTAATCAGTGGTGACTGGTGTGGACTGCAGGCAGGTCAGTTTAGCACCCAGAATCTTTTAATACAGAACAATGCTGTTGTAATACATGTAGAACGTAGTTTTACATTGTCTTGCTGAAATAATCAAGGTGTTCTCTGAAAAAGACGTCGTCTGGATGGCAGCATATGTTGCCAAAATGCATATATCATTCAGCATTAATGGCGCCTTCACAGATGTGCGCGTCACCCATGCCATGTGCACTAATGCACTCCTAAACCATCATGAATGCTGGTTTTTAAACTGTGTACTGATAACAAGCTGAGTGGTCTTTAGCTCAGAGGAAACAGTGTCCATGATTTCTTCAGTTTTTCTCAGTCTATTTTAAATGAGCTCAGGCCCAGAGAAGGTGGTAGCGTTTCTGGATCCTGTTTATATTTGGTTTCTTATGTGGATTTCAGAGTTTTAACTTGCATTTGTGGATACAGTGATGAACTGTTTTCACATACAGTGGTTTTTAGAAGTGTTTCTGAGCCCAAGCAGTGATTTCCACTACAGAATCATGTCTGTTTTTAATGCAGTGCTGTCTGAAAGGCCAAAGATCATGGCCAGCAAATACTGTTTTATGGTTTTGTCCCTTACATACAGAGATTCCAGATTCTCTGAATCTTATACTAATATTATGTACTGTATGATGATGAAAAGCAACAGTTCTTTGCTATTTCATGTCGAGAAATGTTTTTCTTGAATTGCTGCACTATTTGATCATGCAGTCTTTCAGAGTGAAAGTTCCCAAGTGTTTTGGAACGTGTTGTTGGCATCAAATTCAAAATGGGCAAATATTTTTCAAAAAACTATCAAATTTCTCAGTTTTAATATTTGATGTTGTCTTTGCACTATTTCCAATTAAATACAGGGTTTACATTATTTTCATTTTACACAGCAAACCTTTTTTTTTAAAATAGGGTTGTAGATAACATGAATACATAAAATACATAGTAAGCACACAGCTCACCATGAATGATCATTGATCAACCTGATGGCCTCAGGCACAAATGACACCCTCCGTCAGACAGATCGACATCCAGATAATGGTGTCTCGGGCAGAGTTGAGTATACATGTGAAGAGTATTTACTCATAGAAGAGACAGAGTGGTTTTGGTTCCCCAAAGAACCTTTTAAATTGATGGCTCTTTTAAAAAACATTTTGTAAACAAGCAGTGCCCTTAAAAACATGAACTGATGGCTGGTTTGATCCATAAACTAATATGTTAAAATTAAATATATGAGCAGTGTTGCCTTCCACTTTATTTCATGTTTGTGAATAACACATTTAGAGGGCAGTGAGTAATGTTTGTTTATTTCAAGTTGGTTAATAACACATTTAGAGGGCAGTGAGTAATGTTTGTTTATTTCATGTTTGTAAACACATTTAGAGGGCAGTGAGTAATGTTTGTTTATTTCATGTTTGTTAATAACACAATTAGAGTGCAGTGAGTAAAGTTTGTTTATTTCATGTTTGTTAATAACACATTTATAGGGCAGTGAGTAATGTTTCTTTATTTCATGTTTGTTAATAACACATTTAGAGGGCAGTGAATAATGCTTGTTTAGTTACACGGTGAACAGTAAAAGACAATTAAATGGTTAATCCCAGTTATTCATATGGATATTTTGTGTCAGGTAAAGTTTCATCGTCATGACAGGCCGGCAACAGTTCAGTTATCTGAAACATGCAAATGTGAAGAACCCTTTTTAAAGTTTAAAGAACCTCCGCATAGTGTTCTACAGAAGTCCAGAGAGGCCATGAGGTAGGTAAAATGTAAATTCTTATTTTAAGATAACAAGTTCATTGTCTTGTGACCTCAAGATAACAAATTTTTAAGTTAATAATCTTCTGATCTCAAGATAAAGTTATTTTCTTAAGATAATGAGTTAATAATCTTGTGATACTAAGATAACAAAGTTGTCTTCTTGAGATAACAAGTTAATAATCTTGTGATCCCTACATAACAAAGTTCTCTTCTTGAGATAATGAGTTGATAATTTTGTGATCCCAAGATAGCAAAGTTGTCTTCTTGAGGTAACAAGTTAATTATCTTGTGCTCTCAAGCTAAAGTTATCTTCTTGAGATAACAAGTTAGGAATCTTGTGCTCTCAAGCTAAAGTTATCTTCTTGAGATAACAAGTTAGGAATCTTGTGATTTCAAAATTACAAAGTTGCTATCTTGAAATCACAAAGTAATCAACTGGTTATCTAGAGAAAACAATCCAGAAAATTATAACAGCTGATGGCCAGATCCAGGCCTCCATAGTGTTCTATACAAATTAAAAGGTTCTTCCTAAGACCACTTGTCTAAACCAAGAACCAGTCGAGAACCATTGTTTTTAAGAGAGTCAGTAATCATGGGGAAGTTATCAGGGAGCCACCAAGTGACAAGCTTTCCATTTCACAAACAACAGAACACTAATCTGCCGCTGAGAGCAGCTACTGTTCTGCAGAGATTAACACGAGTGTGATTAACACATCAGGCTCCATCGTTTACCAGCTCTAATAATGATGTACTCACTGAAACAGAGGAGCAGACCAACCTGACATTTAACTTCACCGACTTGGGCTTGTTGGGAACGACCAGAAAGTCATTTAAATTCATGGCGCTGACTGATGTGAGCTGCTTACTCCGAAAATAATTTCCCCAGTGTGGCTGGAAGAGTCCTGAGAAAAGATAGATAATAATAATAATAAATGTTTGAAAGGCACAACAAAGAGATGCCCAATGACGGGCATTACACACAAATGAGCACTGACACCGGCAAACAGTAAACAAAGGAAACAGTGCTCAAATAGCACATTTCAGTGTAGAAAGACACTTCGTTACAAATGCAGGTGGTTAGGAATAAACCGGATGACAATCCGGTAAATTAAACTGAATAGTTCAATTAAAGCTACAGCTGAATGATTTACGCTATATACACTATATCGCCTAAAGCTCGTCTGGCTTCACACACAGAGTGACATCCCATTCTTAATCCATAGGGTTAAATATGATGTCGGCCCACCCTTTGCAGCTATGACAGCTTCAACTTTTCTGGGAAAGCTTTCCACAAGGGTTAGGAATGTGTTTATGGGAATGTTTGACCGTTCTTCAAGAAACACATTTATGAGGTCAGACGCTGATGTTGGACGAGAGGGCCTGGCTCACAGTCTCCACTCTAATTGATGCCAAAGGTGTTCTATTGGGTTGAGGTCAGGACTCTGTGCAGTTCTTCCACACCAAACTCGCTCATCCATGTCTTTATGGACCTGCTTTGTGCAGTGGTGTGCAGTCATGTTGGAACAGGAAGGGGCCGTCCCCAAACTGATCCCACAAAGTTGGGAGCATGAAATTGTCCAAAATCTCTTGGCGCTGAAGCAATAAGACATTGGCAACCGCCAAATCCAGACTCGTCCATCGGATTGCCAGACGGAGAAGTGTGATTGGTCACTCCAGAGAACACATCTCTTCTGCTCTAGAGTCCAGTGCCGCCGCTTTACACCACTGCATTCCACGCTTTGCATTGCGCTTGGTGATGTAAAGCTTGGATGCAGCTGCTCGGCCATGGAATGTTTTTGAGCTGATCTGAAGGCCACATGAAGTTTGGAGGTATGTAGCAATTTACTGCATGTTGAAATGGTTCTTCAGATTGATAAAGAATGTGTTGTATGTGGTTCTATACAGAACCATTTTGAAGAGTTCTTTTTTTATGGATGCAAATGGGTCTGAGTGTTCATGGTTCTATATAGAATGGGTTTCTTTACTAAAGAACCATCTTTTTTAAGAAACTATATTTTTTAAGAATGTGGGCTATAATTAAAAAAACTTGCAGCTCTTGCGATTTGAAACTTGTCTTAAATTGAGATTTTAATACGAAATCAATTAATCTTTCAACCCTGAACTAAAATTAGCTCTCAACATTGTACCCACCACATTATGATACAGTAACTGCTTCATTGAGAGGTTTTGGTCACTATTAGTCACAAATTTTGGTCACTACTGTGTGGCAAAAACTTTCAACACACTCAAGTGAGCATTTTAATCATAAATGATCAATATTTTACTGTTTTTAGTACACGTCGCCACTCTGGATCTGCCCAAAAGTACACAGGAAAATTGCCAGTGATACAGTTTAGCCTTGAACATTTACATTATTCTGTAATATAAAACAGAAGTTTATGACTGATGAATATGTACGCACACTAAAGATTTCTGGGGGTTTTTTTGTCTTATTTATTGTTTGCGTCACAATAAAAACATTAGCACTTTCAAACTGGTGGACATGTTGTGTAAATCAAATGGTAAAGTTACAAACCCCCAAAAAAACTAATTTAATTTCAGATTGTAATGTAGTTAATAAAACAGGAAAAACACCAGTGGTGGGGACACTTTGGCAGAGAACTGTATATAATGAGTGCATGAATGTCTCTCAACAACAAACTAAAGGCCTCCAACTGAAGCAACAGTAACTAGCTAACATGGCTAAAACTAGATTAGATCAGTTTAGATTAGATTAGATTAGATTAGATTAGATTAGATTAGATTAGATTAGATTAAACTGTATTATCACTGTGCAGAGTGCAGGTACAGAGCCAATGAAAGGCAGTAAGAGGAGTGAAGCTCCAATGCAGGCACGTAGCTTACCCGCGTTACACAAACATGGACTAATTTCATAAAAAGGAACATATGAAACCTAAGACGTAAAGCCTGACAGCAGTAGTAACAGAACAAACCTCATATTTTACGGTCGCTGTGCCGAATATGTTGAATTAAAGTGCTGATAGAAGGCCCGGTGCTAAGCTAACGCTAACTAACAAGTTTCTTACGCTAGTCACTGGTATCTGTCACACAAACAGATGTACAGAGTGTCTGAAATACAGATTAAAGCGTCACACGGCCTCACAGCTCCAGCCAAACTGAATAAAGTCTTTATTTTGAAGTACATACGCGTTTAAAGCGCTCAGCTGTTACTTACTCTTAACGCGGGCTGTCCACAGGCGCTTGTTGTCAGGTTGTGTACCAACGTTGCTATGGAAACGGCTGCGTTGGGAACGGCTCGCGGGGTCTCGAGCCTGGGGCTGGATGACGCTCTGGCACAGTGGAGTTTGTTAAGCTTTGAGTTTATTACATATTTTACAGGTTGTAAACATTAAAATTAATACCACTCTTAAAGAATTACTACATTCGGGAATGTAAAGCCCAGAGAGCAGATTTTGCGTTTCGTATATATGTACGTTAAAGTCTTTTGTAAAAGCTGTATCTAGAATTCTGACTACCATCTTGTCTGCTAATATGATCATTTGAAACGTCCCTCCTATTGCCTTTTCACTTTTTTTCCTAATTATTTACTTATTATTTGGTATTATTAAATTATTTGGAATGCTGGGATTCATACATGTCTTCTATGTGTGTGTGTGTGTGTGTGTGTGTGTGTGTGTGTGTGTGTGTGTGTGTGTGTGTGTGTGTGTGTGTGTGTTCGTGTTCTTCGCTGCTGTCAGAAGGAAACCTTGAATCTACAAAATGTTAACTTTACAGGAGAAGGAAAAAACTTTACTTTTTACTTTACTTTTAATGGAGATCAATGGAACCAGAATTATTTATAAGCCTTTTTTAAGTTGTTTCTTTTGGTATATCCATCCTGAAATTTACACACAATATATACAGCCATGGGTATTTCTAAACTATGTCAAAAACTGAAAAATGTCAAAAATGCATATACAAGGTTTTCTTCCGACAGCAGCAATATATATTGTATATATATATATATGTATATATATATATATATGTATATATGGGCCATTTCCTTTTATTCATTCACCATTAACTTACATACAATGTAAAGCGTGACAGGCATTTTCACGTTATGTCAAAAACTAAAAAGCAACAAAAATGGCAATACAGTCCACATACATACAGTCCTGGGTCTGAAATACAAGCTCTGTTGTCAAAACGTTATTGATCCTTTTGATTCCACTCAAGTTCAATTGTGAGGAATCTACTTTTTGTCGTTGACTTTAAGCTCCTGATTAGTTCAATTTAATTTCATCCTGTTGTTCAAAACTGCTTTACAGTTGATCACTCCTCTCATTTTGGAGTTTTTGCACTTAAATCTCTATCCCGAATGATACCGGCAGCCAGTGTAGCTCTATTGACTGATCTGATCTCTCTGGGTTGTTTTTGTTAGGATGCTGCTGCGTTTTGTATGAGTTGTAAAGGATTTTTTTTTTCAGGAAGTCCAGTAAGAAGACCATTACAGTGATCAACTCTGCTGTAACAAATGCATGAACAAGTTTCTCTGTGTGAGAGTGAAAAGGCCAAACTTTAGTGATATTTCTCCAATGCTAAAAAGCTACTTTAGTGACTGCATTTACATGCAGATAAAACAGAGCTCAGAGTCTAAGATCACACCCAGGTTTCGTACTTCAGGTTTGGTATAAGAAGCTAAAGAACCAAATTTCTCAAAAGTGATTTTTCTCCGAGTTTCTGCACCAATGATCAGTAATTTGTTTTTTTCATGATTTAATTGGAGAAAATTTTGCAACATCCACTGGAAAACATCTGACACACAGCTGGTTAGTCTGTCTACAGAGTCTTGATCTTCAGAAGGAATCAAAATGTATAGCTGGGTGTCGTCAGCATAGCTATGAAAATTAAAACTATACTTCCTAATGACATCACCTAGAGGTAGCATGTACAAAGAGAAAAGAAAAGGCCCTAAGATTGATCCTTGAGGGACTCCACAAGAAATGGCAAATCTTTCTGATGAATGATTTCCAAGTGAAACCATGAACTGCCTATTACTAAAATATGATTTAAACCATTCTAAACCTGGGTCAGAGCATTCAAGACGATGGGTTAAAGTCTTGTGTTCACCCGTATCAAAAGCTGCACTTAAATCTAATAAAATCAGAATGGAAGGATTTTGTGCATCAGCGCTGAGCCTGAAGTCATTCATTACACGAATCGATGCTGTCTCTGTGCTATGCTTAGAACAAAACCCGGCCTGAAACTTCTCATATAAATAGATTGATATTAGATACACATTTATTTGTTTGAAAACAACTTTTTCTAAGAGTTTAAAAAGGTAGGTTTGAAATTAGTCGAAAATTATTTAGTATGAATCATCCATGCTGCTTGTCCGACTCATAGATCACAAACTATATGAACAAATAGACATTGCTGCTTTTCGTTTAGTCTGTATGCCGTGTGTTCAATAATACTACAAGACAGACATGCAGAGTTTCAGAAGTCACACAATACTTCATCTGCTCTCAGACTCATGTTGAAAAGGTCTTCATTCGGTCATGGGCTCAAATGTCGCTCCTGCTGTAAATGAACTGGACTCTAGTGGTGGCTGTGTACGGAGCCCGAAGCTGTGCGGCCTGCACCCTGCTGCAAACGGACATAAATAGGCAGTAATTAGGTCCAAGTATTTTCCTCAGGCAACAATAGGCCCTGTTATTGAAGTGTGGACCAAATCAGGCCCCCACTGCTGCTACAAAAGGGCCTGCGGTTGGAGTGCAGGACCTGCAGTGGGACCTGCTCTGGGGGACGGGACGCCTGAGCACCTCTAATTAAAATAATTTCAGTGCTAAACTTGAATTCAACCCAGATCTTTTGTTTGAAATCTTTGAAAGAACCCTAACGGATCCCGCAGAGAACCAGCACATTGAGGCCAACTTGGAAAATTTTTCAGTTGACCCGTCCATGCTCATAGCAACTGTTGCCAAGCTTTGAAGAACATTGGCAAAAATCTCAATGAATGTAATGTAAACCTGAATGGGTGATCAGGAGAATATGGAGAGAAGGTGGATGGTAACGTTTTGTGCTGGTTACTGTGGGATAATATGTATGGACCATTCAACCATATTAGTTCATACTTCGGTCCCATATTGATAGAAAAATTAATTTAAAAAAAATGAAGTATTCAGACCTTATACTCTCAGAAATAAAGGCCTTAACATGTCACTGGGGCAGTACACCTTATGTCACTGGGGTGGAACCCTCGAGGGTCCATCTCAGTATCTTTAGTCAGGGAAAAAACTGAACTATAATCCACTGAAATTATATTTTCTAAGTTGTATTGACTCCACACATCGCGTCTCGCCTCTTTTCTTTTATTTCACTGTTCTGTTTTAAAACATTATGGTTTTACGGTTATGAAAAGGTAGAAATACAAACTTTTCACCTGAAAAACTAATTTAAGGTTCATAAATGGACCTCTAAATGTAGGTATTGTTATATAAACTGAGTCTGTTCTACAGTTTCTCATTAGACTGAATGAATAACCGACTCTAAATGTTGGTATTGTGATATAAACTGAGTCTGTTCTACAGTTTCTCATTAGACTGAATGAATAACCGACTCTAAATGTTGGTATTGTGATATAAACTGAGTCTGTTCTACAGTTTCTCATTAGACTGAATGAATAACCGACTCTAAATGTAGGTATTGTGATATAAACTGAGTCTGTTCTACAGTTTCTCATTAGACTGAATGAATAACTGACTCTAAATGTAGGTATTGTGATATAAACTGAGTCTGTTCTACAGTTTCTCATTAGACTGAATGAATAACTGACTCTAAATGTAGGTGTTGTGATATAAACTGAGTCTGTTCTACAGTTTCTCATTAGGCTGAATGAATAATTGACTCTAAATGTAGGTATTGTGATATAAACTGAGTCTGTTCTACAGTTTCTCATTAGGCTGAATGAATAATTGACTCTAAATGTAGGTATTGTGATATAAACTGAGTCTGTTCCACAGTTTCTCATTAGGTTGAATGAATAACCAACTTTAAATATAAGTATTGTGATATAGTCTGTTCTACATTTCTCATTCAGTTTCTGGATTTTTACCAGCATTCTGTAAGGTTCGTTCAACTTAGCAACAGTTCCAAAAGAACATTCCTGGGTGAGGCATTAATAAGTCAGTTGAGTTGAGTTTTATTTGAAGGAAGCGTCTACTATGCTTGGTTTTACTTCAGGCTATGAGAGTCCGTCATTCTGAGTGACTTATTGATGATGTAGTTATTATGTTCCTGCTTTTAACAATCCCCTCATTATGTTCACATCAGGAAGATAAAAGGCCTCTGGCGAGGATGAATAATCTATTAACAAAAACATTATACCAACCAGAAGACTCATCTGCACAGCGCAGCGTTATGTATTTATGACTCGCTGTGTTTGTCCTTCTTAGAGTGATCATGCACACTGCCTGTTTCAGCAATAGAGGAGAACAGAAGTCTTTACCCACCTGCTAGTTCATAATGAAAACTCAGGCGGACTAAATTAAACACTTTGTCTATTCATCCTAATGATAGTCACGAAGTTCAGACTTATTGTCATTTTGCTATAATATTTAAATACCTTAGATAAATACTGTAGCATTGGTGTAGTAAGACACAGGAAAGGCCACGATTCCATCATGAAGTGCTCTTTATCAAATACCACAGCAGAAAGGCTCATACAAAGACACATACCCAAGCCCTCTCCCCAACACAGACCAACATGGTAAACAAATACCACCTACCTTTAACTGATGAACAACAACACTTAAGTGTCTTTTCCAGAGGGTTCATGCCTTCCATGAGCATCCTTCAGAGTGAGGACACTACCAGCTGATTAGATTAAGATTAAGTGACCCTTATTAGTTCCACAATGGGGAAATTTCACCTCCACATTTAACCCATCTGTTAAGTGAAAAACCACATACACAATAATGAGCGCACACACACACTAGGGGCAGCGAGCACACTTGCCCAGAGCGGTGGGCAGGCCTATACACAGCGCCCAGGGAGCAGTGGGGTTAGGTGCCTTGCTCAAGGACTCCTCAGTCATGTACTGTCAGCTCTGGGGATTGAACCGGCGGCCTTCCGGTCACAGGGTTGGTTCCCTAACCTTCAGCCCATGACTGCTCCCAACTGTGTTACAGACTGTGTTACAGTTACCGACTGTGCACAACTAGTCTGTAACTGTACATGTATATTGGGCCTAGAAGGTAGATGTTTCCAATAAAGTGGCCAGTGAGTGAAAGCACAAAGCAGGTGTTTTCAATAAAGTGGCCAGTGAGTGGGAATACAAGTTAAGTGTTTCTAATAAAGTGGCCAGTGAGTGGAAGCACAAGGGAGGCATTTCCAATAAAGTGGCCATTGACTAGAAGCACAAAGTGGGTGTTTTCAATAAAGTGGCCAGTGAGTGGAAATACAAGGTAGGTGTTTCCAATAAAGTGGCCAGCGAGTGGACGCACAAGGAAGGTGTTTCCAATAAAGTGGCCAGCGAGTGGGAGCACAAGGTAAGTGTTTCTAATAAAGTGGCCAGTGAGTGGGAATACAAGTTAAGTGTTTCTAATAAAGTGGCCAGTGAGTGGAAGCACAAGGGAGGCATTTCCAATAAAGTGGCCATTGACTAGAAGCACAAAGTGGGTGTTTTCAATAAAGTGGCCAGTGAGTGGAAATACAAGGTAGGTGTTTCCAATAAAGTGGCCAGCGAGTGGACGCACAAGGAAGGTGTTTCCAATAAAGTGGCCAGCGAGTGGGAGCACAAGGTAAGCGTTTCTAATAAAGTGGCCAGTGAGTGGGAATACAAGTTAAGTGTTTCTAATAAAGTGGCCAGTGAGTGGAAGCACAAGGGAGGCATTTCCAATAAAGTGGCCACTGACTGGAAGCACAAGGTTGGTGTTTCCAATAAAGTGGCCAGTGAGTGGACGCACAAGGGAGATGTTTCTCATAAAGCGGCAAGTGAGTGGAAAACCAAGGGAAGTGTTTCTAGTAAAGTGGCCAGTGGGTGTAGATATGATTCAGCCTCCTTTTCCTCTTTCACTCTGCCACAGCTGTCATTTCTATCTCTTCTTTCTCCTCCTCTGCTCTGAGATCAGCAGGGACACTGTCGTGCGCTGAAGCAGGAAGTTGTCCTAATTAAAGTAATGAGAGTAGACACTTCCCTCCTGCTGGCCGAGCGGTGACGGCACTATCAGAAAGCTCTTCCCTCACTGAGCTCGTCTCAATCAGCCACTCTGCCCTGG